>NC_051181.1:76487377-76534749 GCF_013339695.2 Rhipicephalus sanguineus
GAGGCGCTCTCGTCTATCACACCCGTCGCGCTCACGGAGTTTCGTTCTTTCGGCATCGTCGTGGCGTCCTTTAATATCCGCCCAGGCCTCATCGAGCTCCTCAGCCGTTACTCCCTCCTTCTGCGTGATCTCAAGGATCACTTGCTTTCGTTTCGCACGGCCCAGAGTAACGCCGAGTTCTTCACAAATTTCGATGAGTTCCTTCACTTTAAGGTTCTCCATCGTTCACACTAGCATCTTTCTGTTTGCCCTTGTTAGAATCTACTTGCTGTGCCTACTGTAACTCTACGAGCAAGACATGCAAGCAATTCTCAACGCTACCGTGTTTACACCCTCAGCATTAACTTTGGTTCCAAAGCGCTCCTTCTTGGCTCGAAACAATCAAAGCTCACTCCAATGCTTCGCACAACCCTTATCTAAACGACGACAACCTGGTCTAGAGAAGTATGGTGAACTGAGGGAAAAACACCAGGCACTCTCCGCATCGAGGTAGCTGACGCCGGCCGATCCCGCAGCTGCCATCCACTGTTGGGTATCGGGTGTCTCAGCTTGCGGCTGCATCTGCGCAGAGCTGATAGACGAAGTGGGCAAGACGACGGTGAGTTAAGGCAAAATTTATGCACAGAAATAAACAGAGGCGTTACATCTGGCACTGGGGCCGACAGCTTATTGGGCTCGCACTGAGGTGCGATGACGACCCGGGATTGCTTCGTTCGATGTCCCTTCTCTTCGCGCAGCGAGGTCGCAGCTACAATGAGGAACCGCCGTTGGTCACTGGCTTGAATCGGACCCCTGGATGAGAAGGCTTGCCGCACGTTGCGTGAGGAATTGCCATCGGTTACGTCATGCGCACCACAGGAGTTGCCGTGGGTTGCATGAGACACCCGCCTTGGTTGGCACCCGTTGCATCAGGCACCTCGCTGGTGCTGGCGCTGGTTGCATCAGACATACTCTCGGTGTTGACGCCACTTGCGTCAAACGTTCTAGCAGCTTGAATACCTTGCCGAAGTAATGAAGTTTGGGTTGGGAGCCCTGGTATAACAGCATTCATGAAGCTTGCATGAATTCCCCCTATAATTGCAGAAAAGTTTGCTATTGCACTTCTCTTCCGCTGGTTCTCGAAGAGTTTCGCACAGGGCTTGAAATAAATCGGGGTACGATCTTCATTGAAATACACGTGAAAGCAGTGGCGTCCATGGCAGCACTCGCACGACGACTACCAGATACAGGTAATGCACTGCCTCATGCACGGAATACAGCACAAGGCAGGCCCGACGTCCGTGGCCGTTCAAGAAATGACCGACCCGACATCGGCAAGTTAGGTCGGGCCGATGTCGTTTTTTGCAAGTGGCCGGGCCGTTTACCGACCATCGGCAACAGGTCCGCAAATGGCGTACGGGCCGATGCGGTGCCCGGCTTCCATGTCAGGACCAATCTCGGGCTACACGCGACCCAAGCAGTTGCCGACGACGGCAAAAGAACGGCCACTGTTTTTTGCCGTTATTCACCGCTAAATATGCTGAATTTAATTATGAAATTAATATTATTTCGACTGTGTAAAAGGCCAGCCTTTTCGATATAAGTAATGTTCAAACCGCCTTGGCGTTTTTGTGAAGCAATGCTAGAAGCCAACGATAGGAATTAAGAGCATTTAGGGGAAGCGAAATTAATTTTAAAATATTTTTAGAACAAGCAACCTTATTTACACTCACTGCCAGAAACAATTAACCCCATTTGTAATCCACTGCACAGATTGCGACCCTGAAATTGGTAAACGTACTACGCTGATATGCCCCAAGAAATATTCGCACACGGATTCAGGGGCATCGGCCAAATAAAAATCAGGCGAATGAAAAAAAAAAATAATTGTAAACAGCTATTTATTTTCGAAATAAATCAATCAGCGCATGTTTTTTTCTTGACTGACGCGCCACACACGGTTTCTTCGGGAAGGCTCCTCGTCGCTGTCACCTCCTGTTGCGGCCATCGCCTCCGTCTCTTGCGCCAATGAGGTACATTTTGAGGACTTTGCCTGCAGTAGCCAGCGATGTGTCCGAGAAGTTATTTGGAGCGGCCACTGCAAGAAGAATTCATGTAATGAATTATTCTGTAATGTAATGTAATGTGCAAACTGATGGTGAAGATAAGAACACGAACTGTTTCCTGAAGAAAGAAGTCACAGTTTCACCGCAAGGGTGGAGCAATGAATTCGATAGACAAATTGTAGTGTTATACCAAGTGAGGCTGGCAGCTAACTGTTTTGTACCCCATCTCGCATAACAACAAAACACTGGTGTAAGAGAATACGGCCGCTCCAAGGAGAGATGCTCTCAGCATAGTCACTTCGCATTGAGAGCGCAGCACGTAGAAGGGTATGCGAGCCGCCCGCTGTGATGGCTGTCGAGATAGCGCGCGCGCCAGTGATCGCGACCGCGCCCTTAGATTCAAAAGTTCAAAGTGGCTACTCGGGCGACAACCCCGCCCCCCTCGTGTCTTTTCATGTTCGTTAAAGACAGGCGGGGCGTTTCCTGTCTGCTTCGACGGCAGGCCTCTCGAGCGGGGTGATGTTATCGCATGCACCCTTAGAGCGACAGAAATGGCCCGGCTCGTTTGATCTCTGCTTCGGCCGCGTTCGTCGCCCCCGCTCGCGCGCTTTTACCAGCGGCCGAACATACCATGCGCGGGGGGATCTAATCAATTTGGACTTCATGCGGGAGGGACATGACGGCGACGGCAAAAACCCGTCGAGACTGTCCGTATAATTGCCATCGCAATAAAAATGACTATTGCTCGCGCAATTAACCCGATGCTAAGGACAAAAACAAGCGCTGTTTAACTATCAACATAAGCACGTTTTATATGAATGTCAAAATAAAGCCAAAAGAGCTCAATAAAGAAGCTGCCTACAAAAAAGCCTCATAAAAATAAATACTGTAGCTATTTTTAGTGAACGAACGCTGCATTCTCCACAAGATGCATGTGGTATACCATTGGCGCGAAATGAAACCGGAACAGCGGCAAGCATTCGTGAAGCTATAGTGCGCGCCGTCTTGTTATCACAATGGAGCGGCGCGCTTATGAGCAGTGCTGCCAAAGCGGATGCGCGCGTCTGACAATAAGGATCCGTGCAGACGTCACTTCTATGAAGGCGCCTCTAGCGGCAACAAGCACAGCCTTCACGGGACACTCACCCACTCGCCCTACTCGTTGCACGGTTCCGCGATGACGGCGAGTGGCCATGCTACAGTACACACTCTCCCACGGTTGCTATGCGCCGGATGGTATGTGGAGAGAGCGACGCTTACGTGTTCAGGGTTGAACGGGCTTCAAGTATCTAACAGGCGCGTGATCCGGGGCATTGGACGCCGGACTCGCATCGCGGTACGACGCATATAGGGGGTCGCCCTGTCATGCAGCATTAGAGCACTGAATAAACCAGTTTTATAATCCGCCTTTTTGATTTTCGTGTGCTGCCCTCTGCCGTTTTGGCAGGGGTTTGGTAGGGGCCGGGAGAACCGGTATTGCCAGAAGCAAAGCGTTCGAGATGATACGTTTCGCGACTTTTCCACTAGGGGAGGGCGCATGCGCCGGAGCGTCGTTTAAAAGGCAGATTCAACTCTACAGCACATCTCAATAGAACGCCTCGCAGGCACATATACCGTCATTCCCATTGTAACACCGCACCCTCTAGGAAATTCCCTTACACGCTAGCGCCAGATTTCCCTCTAGTTATAATTATGAGAAACTATGTTTCTTCGCATGCAAACAATTCCCACCAATTCGTGCATCTGTCGGAATTTTTTCGCAGAGCCGCTTGGGCGTAGTAAACAGAGGAATAATGAACTTACACACATTGATCACATGCGGGAAAATCTCTTCGAAAAGAGCCCGCATGTGATCATACTGTTGGCGAGTCACCGCCGCAGGGTTGGCCAGCATGCCGTCCACGATGCCCCGGCAGACGATGGCCCAGTCCTGGAGGGCTGTTGCAGCGATGGTTGTGTAATTGGGGAAGACAATATCTACGATAAAAGGATGAAGACAACATTCATCACACAGAGGATCAGCGGAAAAGCCAAGTATTAGACATTTTGACAGATTAGAAATCCTTACTCTGATCCATCTTGCCGAGCCTGTCGTTGGAAATCTGAAAGGAGAAGGTGGCAACGTCAAAGAACACCTAAACAAAATCGAGAGAAGAGAAACTGTACTTTTGACAATGAAAAGAGAATAAGGGTAGCAGCGGCGTTGCGAACCAATGTGTACGACCGAAAGATGGCGCTGCTAAATATATCATCACCAGGGTGTCGGAACGAAATGTTTTTCGTTTCGGTTTTAGTTTCGTTCCACCGCAAAAAGTTCCGTTCCGTTTCTGTTCCGGAACGGTTCGTAACGGTTTTTTTATGAAAAAAATGTGAAGCTAGGTAATCATAACGAACATTGTATTTGTGATGTAGATACTTGCCCTCCTCTTAGGAAAGTGGGACAAAGGTAAAATACGTTCTTCAGAGGAGCGGAAGTAACTATACCACGAATGTTTACCAACTAGCACAAACCAGTATTAATTTCAAAGTCATAGTATTTATTTTCTCAAAAGACAAGTACGATTTTTTTAGTGGGCTCTATGCTTTGTGTCAAGGGAGTGAGCCCGATCTCAGAAGCAGCACGTCATTGAGTGTACTCTCTGATGTGCGAGACCGCTGTTCTGATAAAGAGATCGCCAGGCCTGTGCGACACACGCAGCACAGTCACAACGAAAGCTGGAAGAGCGGACTTTGTAGAGCCCGCTGGAGAGTCTCTTGGGGCAATAATACAAGTACGCATGCAAGGTACCCACTGCGCCATAAATCATCCCAATTCTTCTGAAGTAGAGAAGTTCCCACTATGCCATTTTTCGTCATTCTTCGGAGCCTCGTGGTACACGCTACACATCTGTAAGGCATTATGTGCACTTTGCGCTGTAAGTGATGATGATAAAAAATTATGGCTGAGCACTTTGCAGTGGGTGGGAAGCAGTGTGGCGGAATGGGCGCCTCCATTGCATTTCATTTCCACTGTGGGGAATTAGAACTTGCCGCATTTCCATTCCTTTCAATTCCTCGGAATGAAAAAACTTATCCCATTCGCTCTCCGGGAATGGCCGGGCAGCTCAATTGCATCAATGTAATTCCTCCACGTAAGAAAGGCATCTTGATAGTTTTATTGAGTTAAGAATGAACACCCCATAAAGCTGATGTCATCAGATGCATTAAGAACTGCAATAGTACGCAAAACAGGTTACCAAGGTCGAGGGATAGTAGCTTGGTGACATATCTCGTGCAGTACAACCACCCTACTAATTCCCATAGGGGCAGTTCTCCCGCTACCTATAGTATTTCATGGTCAGCATGTTTGAACGAATGGTGGTGTTTCAATATTGTTTATGCTTAAATGTGTTAATGCTAAAATGACGACGTAGCGTATTTTTATGCTGAGAAAAGTAGTATTCAAGAAGACTAGTTTTGCCACGCGTCTGGAGCAGTTGTGAATATGGAGAAAAATAAGATTTGGTTAATGGGGAATAAGACCCTCTGGACCTGCTGGTATTAGTTGGAACAGTGCACCGCTGGGGCACCTTGTGCCTTTGCATCGAATACGGAACGCTGGGCCGCACTGCTCGTCAGCACTCACGCTTGTCAAGCGCTCCTCGCAAGCATGGATGGGGTGAGGAGAACTTTCTGTGGTCGCCTGTGCGCAGGTATGCAATGTCTTCCTTGTCGCAAAGGGTATTTACGTGTGCCAGGTACTAAACTGGTCGTGAGATAAAGATCAGGATGTGCATAGAGTATTCGCTACTTTTGTGTGGGGGTATCAATGGGAACCAACGCCCTGGGGTAACTTGTCTCTCCCTTCGATATATCTGCTGGGATAATGCATTTGTTTGTGCACTAACTTATGCCTCAGTTTCTGGTAGGCGCGTTGCTTATAAATATACCGTGCTTGTAATCAGCCAAGCCATTCTAAAGATACTGCTTTATTGTTAATTTTGAGGCTCTGACTTACTTATGTTAGAAGTTTGGCAAACAGCACGTAGACGACAACGTGCTCTATATTAAGAAAAATACGTAATTCCATTCCCATTTCATTCCATGCAAAAGGCGCTTAATTCCATTCTCATTCCATTCCTCCAAGCGTTGTCCCCATTCCATTCCGGTCACGACAATGTGGAATGATTCCGGAGTCATTCCATTTCTAGTGGGGCAACTCCACAACACTGGTGGGAAGCACTAAACAACACACTCTTTGCGATATTGGCATTGTGTGATGACTGGTTGTTATTTTACTCTTCTGCCACGCTGTATTACGTATATTAACATGATTCCTTGCCCGACATGACGCCTGTATAGAGTATTTTTGCGAAGGAGTTACAAGCACTAGAGTGGCACTGTGGTGGAAGACCCGATTGCCACGCAGAGGGCGCGGGTTGAAATGCCATCCGATCCTAGAAATTTGTTTCTCATTTATTTTTTTGATATCACGCGATGGCGGTCACAGACACCGGCGGTGGTGGACAACTATGGCGCCAAAATCAGCTGTTGTGATCTCATAACAGCTTTCGCTGTAACAAACTTCAGCTCTCTCTATGCTGGCCTGCGTGACAGGCGCGCAAAAATCCACTTGCGTTAATATAAACATCTCTGGTTTGCCATTGCTTTCGTTTTTCGCACAATTTCAACATATCTTTGCTTTGAAATTTCTCCCTGAGGTACGCGCTAATACCGTACCCTGAGATATGCTCACATTGCACGAGCTCAGTTGCTCCGGATTGCGAAGTTTTCTCGTGAACCGAAAAACGATTGAAAAAATTTCGTTTTCACTCCGGAACGAAATAATAGATAAAGTTTCGGTTACGTTTTCGTTCCGGTCCAGAGTATCGTTTTTTTCGTTTTTCGTTTTCGGTTTTCGTTCCGTTCCGACACCCTGATCATCACCATCATCGTTATGCGGCTGCATTGCCGAATTGTCGGGAGCGATTTGTTCTTGTGGCCCTGCAGAGAGGAATTGCAGCGCCACCATTCGATAGAGCCTGAACTTTCCTTGACAGCACTGTGGAAGTGAAACGCTCACCTGTCAGCGCGCCAAGAAGTAGTACCCATTTTCATTTTCCAGTTCTCAGTTACCTATAGTCGGGTATAACTTTAAAAGGCAGCGGCATCTTCCCCTGAAAGGCGGATGCACACGAGCCTCCACCAATAGGCGCGCACTTCAGGTGATGTCATGAGCCGGACGGCCGTAACGGAGCTTGAAAGGCAGCTTTGCCGCAATACAAAAGTGTAATGAGGCAAAGCATATCAAAAATCTGAAGGGGTCACTTTCAATCGGACGTTGACTGTATTTTTCTTTGGGAAGTTCGAATAGTAAAATTCGAGTGCAAATCGAATCGAATAGCAAACACTATTCGAAAAATATTCGAAATTTCGAATATTCGCACACCCCTAGGCGCGTGCAATGCAGAGCACCGGTAATGGACAAGCCGCAATGAACGATATTTTCGCGGCGATGAACATTTAGGAGAGAGGGATGCACAATAAAACGTGGCAGGGACACTTGAAGACCAAACTCGTGCCCGTGGCAACCGAGGCGGCAGAGAAGTTGATGGGGACATGTGCGCAGTCAGTGCGTGATTTGTATCGCGACCTGAAAATAAACAGCCCGGACAACATCGCTTTATCCTAGGACGGCTCATGGATGACGCGCGGCCACTCGTCCCATATCGGTGTCGGCACGGTGATTGAGCTGTACACAGGATTCGTGCTTGATTTCGTTGTGCTCAGCAATTTTTGTGCTGGGTGCGCACGGGCACCGAAACAGGATGACCCTGCCTGCCAGGCTTGGAAGCAAGGACACGCATGCCAGAAGAACACCGACAAGAAAGCTGGCGAGATGGAGGTGGAAGCTGCATTGATCCTCTTCCAAAGGTCACTGCAGAAACACAAGATGCGGTACACGACCTTGTTGTTGGATGGCGACAGCCGCGCTTATCTTGCCCTGCAAGAAGCGAGGGTGTATGGGTACGTACCCGTAGAAAAGGAAGATTGCATCGACCACATTCACAAGAGAATGGGCACGGCACTGCGCAATCTAATTTCCAAGCAGAAGTCCTCGGGTACAGAGAGCCTTGGCGGCAAGGGAAAGCTGACCGGTGAACTCATCACCAAGCTGAGCAGCTACTATGGCTGGGCCTTGAAATCACATAAAGGCGATGTCAAGGCCATGCATAAGGCAGTCATGGCCACCTATTACCACATTACATCAAATGATGTGACTTCGAATCACTCTCTCTGTCCAGAGGGCCCAGAGTCATGGTGTCCCAAAACGCAGCACAGGCCAAAGGTGAGCCTGCTCCGAAGCACCGCCACAATCTGCCACCTCAAGTATGTGAGGCGCTTCTTCCCGTCTACAGACGTCTGTCTGACGAAGCACTTTTCAGCGATGCTCAAGAGGGAAGACCCAGAATAACAACGAGTGTCTCCACTCAATGATTTGGGCACTGGCGCCGAAGGAGAAACATGCGTCATTGTTTGCTGTGCAAGCTGCGGTGGCAGAGGCCGTAATGAAATTCAATGCGGGAAACGAAAAAGCCTCTACAGCCATACTTCAGCAACTACGGCTAAATCCTGGCCAGCAGTTGACGAAGCGCATGATAGAAAAAGACCGCCACCGTGCTGAAGCATCCGCGCGCAAGCATGCTTCTGCTGAAAACTTGCAGCGTGTGCTCCGGAAGCACCACCGAATTGACTCTAGTCAGACAGGCTATATTCCTGGAGGGTACTAATGCATTGTCAGTTGTAAATATTGTAAATAATTTGAGCCATTTTGTATAAATATAAGCCTATTTTGTTTTTTCAAGTTTTCTCAGCGTCACATTTTCGGTGTTTTGAAAACTTGCCAAAGCGATATCTTGGTCTTCAGGGCACACACAGACAATTCTTGTGGACACATACAGCTACCTGTGTGTGCTACAAAAATGGAGGAAATGATTTTCAAATTTATCCTTTGTAAATTTTTATTCTTGGTATTAATTGGATCCTTGGATAACAATGCCTGAAGATAAAACTTCAAATTGCTATAAAGTTGGTAATACCTGCAATATTAAAAAAGTAATCATACATTTTTGTTTATTACACTCCATAGCATCCAGCCATATGTCAATATTATGATTTTGGCCAGAATTCTCCTTCCCATTGTTCTTTTAAACAATATATAATTAATTTTTCATTATCTCTGCAACCACTCAACCAACTTTCAAAGCAAATATATTTTTGAAATGAGCATGAGAAACTCTGCATGGGTTGCAATTTTCATTGAATTTGGTCAAGAAATAAAAAAATTCAAAACGCCTCTTCCCCCCTTAACCCGGAGATCTTGTTTGGGTTTGGACACCAATACGGCAACGCGGGCTCAGCGAAAAACATCGGCGATACTTCGGGCCACACAAGTTGCTCCAACGTCTAGGAGCTCTGGACTCGTCTAGGCGCTCTGACTCACACCTGTACTCACTCACGTTCCCACTCATGCCTATTCACACTCGCCTGTAGTCACTCATGTTCGTAATCTGGCCTACTCACCACACTCACGGGTACTCAGCCATACTCACACTCAGCCTTTCAAATGAGTGTGAGTGAGTGCACTCACTCGTGAGTTAGTATGCCGAGCTATGCGCAACTTCAAACACTGGACCAGGACTAGGTTTTCGTCAAATAGGAAGCTTCTTTAAGAAACCCGCATGAATTTCCCTGCTGCTCAGTGCGACCAACGGGCGGAAGGCAATTATTCCTTTCATAAGCCTTTTTCCACCTTGTGGAGTTGTGCACAACAGATTTCTCATAAGAAGTTATATATTCTGAATGCGCTCACTCTTCGTTTGTCGTACGCTAGAAATTTGATATATTTTCAAAATTTCATTGCTATTTATCGAGCCCTGGGTCCTGATCAAGCTGCCGCAACACTTTTTGCCACGCTGTCCCTCCGGTTGTGTTCGTTCTCGTAAATAAAAATTTCTCAATTAAAAAATGAATTGAGTTGATCGCCAGCAGAGCCAGTGACAGCATGAACTTTGGAACCCTCCGCCGCAATGCGTTCCATGCGGTCACGATTTGCAGCTGTCTATACACCGTTGCCTTCACATAGCCTCAGCGAACGTCTTTTTTTCCCGAGCTCACCGTGCCATTGCTAACACAACATAAAAAAACGATACGATATGAGCTTTTCGAAAGCAAGAAAAAGAAAGCCCTAGAGTGTCTCTTGGGCTTCTAAAACTTTCAGAACCTCAAGCTGCCCTGAAAATGAGCGATATTATTTTCCACTGTCACGTGAAGGAAGTGTGAGCCTTCAACAATAAAACTGCTAAAATGATGGAAATAAACGAAAACCATAAAAGCGATTTTTCCACGTTGTCAAACCACTTTTATATCTCTGCGTGCTGCTAGTACGACAGACTGAATACAGTGACGAGGGATGCATGCTATATTCCTGGTTTATGATCAAAGATATGCATTAGTGAAGAGTAAAACACAGCAGTAACAGAATTAAAATATATATATATATATTTCAGAGGAAGATGTAGGGGAGCAGTTCCCTTTCACACGAAGTAACCTTGTCGAAGCGTTGGTTCTGGCAACATTCAAACTATTCTTATTAGAAAAGCAAATATTCTACAACTGAGGTTGAAAATAGCACCACCGGAAAATTAGAATAAAGGTTATGCTAGCCTTCCGACCTGCCAAATAAACTTAAATGCTTTCTAGTATCCATAAGAAACTTACCTGCTGCAAGGGCACCAGGACGCGGTTGACAACTGCCTGCTTGGCGTGGGCCATTGTCGCTGCTGCCGCGGCGATGCCAGCATGGTCGCCGTGCTCCGCCTGGTTGGCGAGCATCCTCACGACGTCGCACTTCTCGAAGAGGCGCTGGCACCGCCGCTGCCGATACTGCAGCTGGCCAACACTGGGCAGGACTGAAATGAGAAATATATGTCCTTGTGTTACATGACAACCGTTACTGCCCTGAATATTGTGTTCTCGAAGCATCACGCCTTCTGAAACATTGGACATTTAGTGTAAGGGCTCATAGTTTTAAGCGGTCGCAATGAAGTGTTGCATGTTTTAACTGCCAGCATATCTTTTACAATTGAAAACTAGATCGCAGAAATTGGCAACTTCGCGCCGATCAGATTATACTGAGATTGTAAGATATATTCAGTTATAATGCAGTGTACGAGTGTTTAGTGACAAAGCGTTTCATAATCTAAGGAGGATGAGTGGTGCCACACAGGTTCCCATGGATGTCAAAGCGTGCTCACACCTGTACTCACACCTGACTCACACCTGTACCCACTCACGTTCCCACTCATGCCTATTCACACTCACCTGTAGTCACTCATTTTCGTAATCCGGCCTACTCACCACACTCACGGGTACTCAGCCATACTCACACTCAGCCTTTCAAATGAGTGTGAGTGAGTGCACTCACTCATGAGTTAGTATGCCGAGCTATGCGCAACTTCAAACACTGCACCAGGACTAGGTTTTTATCAAATAGGAAGCTTCTTTAAGAAACCCCCATGAATTTCCTTCCCTGCTGCTCAGTGCGACCAACAAGCGGAAGGCAATTATTCCTTTCATAAGCCTTTTTCGACCTTCTGGAGTTGTGCACAACAGATTTCTCATAAAAAGTTATATATTCTGAATGCGCTCACTCTTCGTTTGTCGTACGCTAGAAATTTGATATATTTTCAAAATTTCATTGCTATTTATCGAGCCCTGGGTCCTGATCAAGCTGGCGCAACACATTTTGCCACGCTGTCCCTCCGGCTGTGTTTGTTCTCGTCAATAAAAATTTCTCAATTCAAAACTGAATTGAGTTGATCGCCAGCAGAGCCAGTGACGGCATGAACTTTGGAACCCTCCGCCGCAATGCGTTCCATGCGGTCACGATTTGCAGCTGTCTATACACCGTTGCCTTCACATAGCCTCAGCGAACGTCTTTTTTTTCCGAGCTGACCGTGCCATTGCTAACACAACATAAAAAAACGATACGATATGAGCTTTTCGAAAGCAAAAAAAATAAAGCCCTAGAGCGTCTCTTGGGCTTCTAAAACTTTCACAATCTCAAGCTGCCCTGAAAATGAGCGATACAGTCAACGTCCGATTTTTCAGACTCCCTAGGGACCGTGAAATCGTGCGAAAAATCGGGCAGTCCGAAAAAATGAATTCATGCTTTTTTATTCCGCTCAAGCGGTCAAATCGCCACAACCACGTCCGAAGTAGCTTTATTGCCTCCCAGTACACTCATCAGGCATTTTGGTGCGCGCCCAGGCTCTCGCAAACACATATGGTACCTGCCGCGAACCCCGCTTAACTACATGCCAACAGCCACTTACTTGCAAATTTGCGTCTCGGGATGAGCGCCGCCAATACCAGCAAAGCGCGGAATAGATTACGGTGCTCTTGCATGGAGCGTTTGGAAACGTTGACGCGGAACGCAAGGACTGTGGCGAAAGAGCAGACTCGTCCGGCTTTCCCCGATGCACGTGCGCACGCATCGCCGAATCTCCGCCGATACGCAATTTGCTGCCGTGTGAAGCCGATCGTTTCTAGTTGTGTGCAGCACATCGCCAACTAAGCTGACGCCACCACTGTACTGTGGCTCTAGCGTACGCAAGCATTTGTCATGAAACTGTTCGTGATGCCCACTCCGTTCCTGACCGCACACGAGCGCGGCAATGGCGAGATGGTTTTATTCGTGAACGCAACACGTCTGTGCAGCGCACTGAGCGGTCTCGCACAGAGAGGCAGCATGAATGGTGGCACGGCGCGTTTGGGCTCTCGCCTATTAAATGCGTGCAGTACGCATGCAACTGCGCGCTAGGCCATATGCACTACCGAGCAGTTAACTGACGATGATTATCGTAAGGGTTGTCGGCGATTAAGCCGTACTGGCGCGCTTGCCACCTGCCGCCATCACGCCTCCGTGCATTTCCACTGCTTATCCGTAAAGACATCGCCGCACGGCGCCGTGACAGCGGCCCCTTTGAATTTCTGGTCAGCTTCACCCCATAACACTTCGTTATTGCGGCAAAGCTGACATTAGGACTTTGCTACTGTCGCAAACAGATCGACTCGCGAAAGCGCTGGTTCGAACCTACGAGATGATAGACGCGGCAGAAGTGGGGGCTTCAATTAATGCCTCTCAGACCTGCAATTTGGGCAGAAAGTCCGAAAAATCGGACGCTAAAGAGTTGCAGCGTCCGAAATTTCGGACGTTCTTATACACTGACATCTATGAGGCTGGTGACGGTGCCGCGAAAGTGTCCAAATTTTCGAGCATGTCCGGAAAATAGGGCGTCCGAAAAATCGGCAGATGACTGTATTTTCCACTCTCACGTGAAGGCAGTGTGAGCCTTCAACAATAAAACTGCTAAAATGATTAAAATAAATCAAAACCATAAAAGCGATTTCTCCACGTTGTCAAACCACTTTTATATCTATGCGTGCCGCTAGTATGACAGAGTGAATACACTCACGAGGGATGCATGCTATGTTCCTAGTTTATGATCAAAGATATGCATTAGTGAGGAGTAAAACACAGCAGTAACAGAATTAATAAATATATATATATATCTCAGAGGAAGATGTAGGGGAGCAGTTCCCCTTCACACAAAGTAACCTTGTCGAAGCGTTGGTTCTGGTGACATTCAAACAATTTTTATTAGAAAAGCAAATATTCTAAAACTGAGGTTGAAAATAGCACCACCGGAAAATTAGAATAAAGGTTATGCTAGCCTTCAGACCTGCCAAATAAACTTAAATGCTTACTAGTATCCATAAGAAACTTACCTGCTGAAGGGGCACCAGGACGCAGTTGCCAACTGCCTGCTTGGCGTGGGCCATTGTCGCTGCTGCAGCGGCGATGCCAGCATGGTCGCCGTGCTCCGCCTGATTGGCCAGCATCCTCACTACATCACACTTTTCGAAGACTCTCTGGCACCGCCGCTGTCTGTATTGCAGCTGGCCAGCACTGGGCGGGACTGAAATGAGAAATATATGTCCTTGTGTTACATGACAACAGTTACTGCCCCGAACATTGTGTTCTCGAAGCATTAAGCCTTCTGAAACATTAGACATTTAGTGTAAGGGCTCATAGTTTTAAGCGGTCGCAATGAAATGTTGCATGTCTTAACTGCCAGCATATCTTTTACAACTGAAAACTAGATCGCAGAAATTGGCAACTTCGCGCCGATCAGATTATACTGAGATCGTAAGATATATTCAGTTATAATGCAGTGTACGCGTGTTCAGTGACAAAGCCTTTCATAATATAAGGAGAATGAGTGGTGCCACACAGGTTCCCATGGATGTCAAAGCGGGCTTAAGGGGGGAAGGGTTTCTTTTTTAAATCTCATGAACTCCTTTACCACATTTAATGAAATTGCACAGTCTTGTTCAGTTCTTTTGCCAATTCCAAATGTGCAATTAGTTTTTAAGTATGCCAATTAGTTCCGCTGTTAAGTGATAATTAGTATTGCTTCCGGGAGCACTGCATCAAAAACTTCTCGTCAAAATCTTCCTTTAGGCACATGGCTGGATACTAGGAAACATAAGCTTCACAGGGGTATGAATACTTTTTTGATATGACAACTATTAGCAACTTTACAGCTCATCGAAGCTTTCTGTTCAAAATGTTGCAAATTATTTGTTTAATAAATGTACAATAAAAAAAACTGACACTGAAATGCAGAAATCTGATCCTACTCCTGTGGAAACCATTCATGTGGCTCAGCACTGCAACAAGAATGACAATCCTAGACCCTCTGGTTACCGAGGAATCGCTCCCGGATGGTTGCAAAGTCTCAAAAATTCAGGATTTGAGAAAATGCTAAAAAACAAACAAGACTCGTATTTATTTAGATGTAACAAAAAATAGTGTCACGTTCACCTAGCTAAGTGATCAATAGCCACCAGGGATGTATAGTCTGTCTGTCGGTAGCTACCAGAGTGGCGCTTTTTGAAAGTCCGCTGCAGATTTTCTGCAGATGCCCGCTTGCGCGATGATGCTGCTGCACGCCGGTCATCTTTCTCGGCCATTCTCTGGTGGTTTAGAAGCCCCGTACTCAAATGAAGCTCCTGTAGTATGGCAGATGAAGTTCTCGCATTTCCTGAATTAAATTTCCTCACTGCCTCAGCCACAGCAGCTTCGACAGCGAAAAGTAAGGCACGCTGTTATTTTGGAGCTAATGCCCAAATCATAGAATGCAAGCATTCATTATTGTTTTGGGTTATGCTGCACTGGCACCTTTCGAGCAGTTTTTCTTCTGAGAGGCGCACATACACTGGTCGAAGGGCTTCGCAAACATGTGAAGGCAAATTATAACGATGGTTCGGAATGGGCTCGCTTTTTGCTTGAGCAGCATTCTGGTGGCACCAAGAGTCGGGACCTGACGGGCACAGACTGTGGTCAAAAACCCTGTCATTCGACGTGATGTGGCGGTATGTTGCCATCACGGCCTTCTGCGTGTCCTCGACATCCCCGCTGTTGGACTTCAATGCCCATCCATAATATACACTGAGCTTGGTTATCAAGTTTCCCGTCAATTTGCCTTTTCCACCAAGAGCTTCAGAAGCAGAGTCCTTTTGTTTTGCAACAAGTGTACGCAGAGCCGTCCCCATCCTTTTTTGCACACTGTTTATGCAATCTTCTTTTTCAATTGGCACAAAGTCATACACTTGTGCTTGCTTTAGAGCAAGAAATGCTCGACTAACACCATCCGAAAGGATTGTGGTGTACCTCAGTTTGTGCAGCTGAAGTGACCTCTGAAAAAGTATCAGCGCTGCTTCAACTTCCATCTCGCCGGCTTTTTTGTCTGTATTTGTCTGGCAGGCATGGTTTGCCTTCCAGTTTTCATATTCTGGGTTGCCAGGCTTCGGGCCACGGGCACAACCTGCACAAAAGTTGCTCAAGACAACATAGTCGAGTACGAGTCCAGAAAAAAGTTCGATAACGGTGCAGACTCCAATGTGGGACGAATGGCCGCGCGTCATCCACGAGCCATCGTAGGATACAGTTATGTTGCCAGAATTATCAAGATTCAGGTCACTGTATAATGACTTCACTGATACCGCGCACTCGCCCATCAGCTTTTGGGCAGCTGTCGAGACTGCCGGCACCAGCTTCTGCTTCAGATAGCTCTGCCACGTTTTGGAATGAAGGCCGTGGTGCGATATATTCATACCAGGGAAAATATCGTTCATCGCCGTTTGCAGATTCCCAGTGCTGACCATTGCACGAGCGGCGAGAAGGTTCACAACGAAGGGAGTCACAGTCTTGCCATTTTTCACGCGTGGGGAGCTCCACTCGGAAAAAATCATCGCTGCACTTCTCAAAAATGCCGACAATCTTGACGGCAAGGCCGTATTCTTGTTCCCCTGTGTCAAAAGTCATGGAGTCGGCACACAGAGTGCACTTTATGCGCGAGAGAAGAGCGCTTAGCGTTTCTCCACTGACAATAAAGAAGCGAGACTCCATCTCCGCCGGCCCGTCCGCACCGTCGTCGACGCTCGCAGACATGTCCAATTTGCTCTTCGTTGCCGATGTTCGTGCAAGTTGTTCGAGTTTCTCCCCCGCTTGTTTCTTCTGTTGGAGCAATTCCGCTGGCGGAACCATCCTTGTGTCGTGCCGAACGGTGCTCCGCTGATTACAATCGGCAGGCGACGTCGTTAGGCCTAGCCCGCTCTCGCGAGGTCCGCTGACGTCCACCTCAGAGCCGTCGCGGCCTTCGCTTGAGGCTGCCGGCGAGTGGTCGTCGCTTGGTTCTTCAGCAGGATCGGGGTGCTTTTCGAAGTTGTAATGCGCTCGCTTTCTTTTCTTGCCAAACTGATATCGCGTGGCGAGCTTTCGATAATCAGACATAGCTGCATGCAAGCTTTTTGGAATATGGCGTCGCGCTATGCTTCTCGAGCGCGTCCGCGGACTGCAGCAGACGACATCAGCCGCCTGCACCAATCGCAGGGCTCCATTTAGTCACGTGCATAGAATGGGCGAATGGAGTCGCGCGCTGGGACTTTTTTACGGCGCGGTATTACTACCCAGCAAACAGGCAGACAAATGAAATTGTGGCGGGAATTTGAAGAAAAGCAGTTCTTTCCAACGCTACCAATATGGCCGCGACAGCATGCGTGGTTCAGCAGCAACGTGGCTTGAAAAAAGTCCCTTTCTTGCGCTTCTTTGACTCAAAGTATAGCTCGCGGTGGTTATATAAACTGGCATTGCGCCTAAATATTTATCGAAAACTCGGGGAAACTATCAGAACACGTGGTAGTGTTTGTATTTTATGAAAATGCCACTTTCAAAAAACCGATCTTTTCGTGATCTTATGGTCTCAAAGACCCGTGTCCCCCCTTAAACATTCCGTTCAGCTCTGTGGTGCTGTGTGAGCGGAGAAAAAGGGTCCAATGTATAGAACCAACTTTTGTTCTGAACAACCATATGAACCCACCAGAAAATTAAACCGAGGCAAGTGGAGGGAGTAAAGGGAGTATATGTTATCTTTTAATTTAAGTGTAGTACATACGGAATAATCGAACTTTAAAGCGGCTGATACAGCAGCTTGCCGCCAGCCATTCCCCCAGTAAGATATTCTTATACTTATGATTAACACCGAGTCGCCAGGGCAGCGAATGTCAACGTTCATATAGTCCGCCAGCGGCAATTATATCGTGAAATTTACTACAGGGATCTAGAATAGTGCTAAATGCTCTTAGAAAGCATTGAAAGCTCTCTCCAAGGAGATGATTCATTAACAAAGGAAGAGATGCTGCTGTAGGGAATGCTTAGAGAGGGCATGCATTGAGGTACCCTAAAAGGCTGCGAGGAACAGGCGATACACTGCATGCACAGCCCTCTCAGCAGATGCAGTCCACTCAGCAGATGTGAATATACATGCCCAGAACTCAAATTCATAGGCAAGAATTATATCTGCACTTCTAATGCACCTCAGCAGCAAGCTCAGATTAAAATAACCTGACTGTAGTGCTTAGGAGACAGTTTGCCTTGAGCTACGCCACTACCCATAGAGTCTCCTAAAATTAACATAACGGAACACACCGCCCTTTGGGGACATGCATGACAAACGCAAAGGGAAGGCAAAGCCACTAACAATATGGATAGAAGACTTAAACTAGCTTAGGAGCTTAGGAGTAGCTGACGGTGAGGGTACCGGAATCTTGCAAGAATGCTAATATCATCTTAAGCCATAAGAAATGGGACGTCAAGGACTTGAAAAATTACAGGCCGATCAGCTTATTGGCCGCTGTCTACAAGCTGTTTACAAAGATAGTACCTAATAGAATCAAGACAATATTAGAATTCAATCAACCAAAGGACCAAGCAGGATTTCGTACAGGCTAGTCGACAATAGATCACATTCACACTATGGATCCGGTGATACGAGAAATCCGCGGAATATAACCAACCCTTATATTGGCACGCGTGTTAGTACGGTACGATCCGGCTATCTTCGCCACATGCTGTCGTTTATGTGAATGCCTCGGTTTTAGGGTGACGGCCCATTTGTGCGATAAGCGGTGCACAAGCAAATAAGCACTGCGCAGCCGCCGATGTCAAGCTGAGTGGGCGAGGAGGGCCTGCGAGCGTTCTTCTTGCTTTGTGTCGGACTGAGTCAGCCAGTTGTTGTTGGGCGGCTTTCGCTTTCGGCTGGCTATCCGCGGCCGTGTGAGGCCCAGTTGAGTTTTCCTTTCGTGTGAGCACAAGTTCGCTCAATAAAGAAGTTCCTTCAGTTTCTTTTACGTTGTTACTGCCT
The DNA here is from genome assembly GCF_013339695.2 of Rhipicephalus sanguineus. Classification (NCBI taxonomy): domain Eukaryota; kingdom Metazoa; phylum Arthropoda; class Arachnida; order Ixodida; family Ixodidae; genus Rhipicephalus; species Rhipicephalus sanguineus. The sequence continues at coordinate 76,506,234 of NC_051181.1, forward strand.
GCTTGACTGCGTTCTGTTTCTACTACGTGACATTTCTGGTGGAGGTGCTTATGCTCCCAAGAACACCCCCACGAAGGAGCCGTAGCAACTCGAACCCCTTTCCAACCACCGACGATGACCCCAGCACAGTGGCGGGCAGTGAAGAACTCCGAAGGAGCCGCCGAGTGCAGCACTTGCCGCCAGAATTCGGGCCCCTGCCCGCTCCGGTACGCCATGCAACCACAGCAACGACCAGCCCCATGGCTAACACGTCAACCAGCCAAGTCATCCTTCACCAACCGCGGCAACCACCAATATTTCTGGAAACCGCCTCTGAAGACCCGGATGAGTGGCTCGAATAATTTGAACAACTGGTCCGACGCCAAGAAGCTGCTCAACGTGTACTTCGCATTGGACGAGTCTGTAAGGACGTGGTACCAAAATCACGAAATGGCCCTCACCTCATGGATGGTGTTCCGAACGAAAATCACCCAAACTTTCGCGAATACCATTCGCAAAAAACGTGCCGAACTCCTGCTTGAGACAAGGATAGAACGGCCGACCGAGAGCGTTACAGTTTACGCTGAAGAAATGAAAGGTCTCTTTCGCCGCGTCAATCCAGAGATGCCCGAGGACAAGCAAGTCCGTCATCTCATGCGAGGCGTGAAAGAACTTTTAGATGCGAAGTATCTTAAAGGGCCCCTCACCAGGCCACAGAGCAAACTTCAGTTAGACGCTGGATGTTGTTGTGTGCCGAATGAAGAGCAGTATGCCGCAAGAATTTTTCAAATCGGTTCACTACGAGCTGAGAAAAACAATAATTTGTAGCGGCGCGAAACCACGACGCGAGGAGGCGAGATTCAAACCCTTGCCACTCGCCCCGTGTAGCCTTCGCAAGCCAAATCCCTTCCCTCCCCTCTTCACTTGATACATACGCATGAACACGTCATGCGCATGCATGGTCACGTGCGCATGACGTGCCCGAGCCAGCCCGAGCACGCGAGCGGCGTTGCACGGCCGCTACCTTTGTTTTTATGTAGCGGCCGTGGGCGTTTTGTCGGCGTTCTCTGTGATGTACTGCCTGTTTCTGCGGGAAGAGCATGAAAGTTGAGACATTTGTACGGGCACGAGAGTGGCGGTATCATGAGCCAGTGCCGTATTAACGTTTACTTGGACGCGGTAGAATAAATGAGCATAATGAGTGCTCGAACGCGCCAGAACATTACTTTCGTTTCCAGGGCTGGCGTCTGCTCGATGCGCTAACCGCGGGGGCACGAACGCATGGGAAAGGGAGGCACATTGGCCCCGCATCTAGCTGCAATTCACGAAAAAAAAATGAAAAAGACGCACAAATTCCCTTTGTGTGTCTCATTATTTCTCTCAAGTTTTATTAATCTGTTGAAGCAACAAATTACACAAACTACACATGTCGTGTCAAATAATTATCGCAGTGTCACGTGCTACTGTTGGCGACGTCAGAGCACAGTCGTCTACGTAGAGGAGCGACGTCACAGCACTACCATCTACCAGGCCCGTAACTAGGGGGGGGGGGTTGAGGGGGTTCTGACCCCCCCCGAAATTTTTTTGATGCTTTAACTTTTCGGGTGATACTAAAATATTTACACGCCTTCACAGCGACCCCCAGCTGCCAAAGTTACACTGCAACTTTCCTGGCATTGCTTCCCTCTTCTTCCTTTCTTCAAACCTACCAGAACACCTCAGCGCTCCCTCCCCCACACGCGCACGTGCCCTATTTGTACAGCTTTGCACTTCGCCCTCGCGTTCCTTCGAGTCTTTTCTTTTTCGTCTTTCACCCCGTAGCAGCTCCTTTATTGATTCCAGATGCTTTCCTTGTGCATTGCCGCTGGAGAAGTTATCCGTCTGTGCGGACCGCACGTGTCGGCTTTGGGTTTCTACGAAAAGCGCGTCTCCTTCTGTGAAAGTAAACAGTTCGACAGCAACGGCAACACCAACACGACGTGCGCAAATTTGCCAGGGAACGAAACCCCTAAGCGGAAAAACTCAGCGGCGCATTCCGAGGACGCAGGCTGCAGGGTAAACTTTTCTCAAACTGTAGTCTTCGCCACCGAAACGAATCATCGAAGATGACATCTACTGAAAGACTGGCATATCCGAGCAACTTCGAACAACCTTAACCACACGCAAGGAAATCTACCTCTTCTGTACACACAAGGTATATGCGCCTCCCTACAAAGCACACAAAGCGAGGATACAGCCGGCACACAATCCGGCACCAGCGGTCAACTTTCACAGGAGAGAAAAAACGCCGCCAAGCTGGGCTGCGCGCGGGAGTACAGAGGCTGACGTCACAGCCTACAAAGTGCATTTTTGGGGGGTCACGGCTATTTAATTAGCGCAGCCCAGAGAGAATTATGCAGGCGCCCAGGGAGCCGTCTGTGAAAAGGTGACTTTTTCACAGGAACGGAGCAACACCTGCTTTCTGGACTGTACCACGGGAGTGCAAATGTCTCGGCAGTGCATTCTTGGGGGGTTCACGTATATTAAGGGGAGTATGGAGTGCCCATGGAGTCTTCTGTGAAAAGGTCTTTAAGTAGCGTTAATCCAGTTTGCTGCAGCGGGAGTACAATAATGGTCCTGCATGCACACCAGCTGTAGCGGCGTTCAGAAAACACATGCGCCACGCGGGAGCCGGCGCGTTCATCACACTTCTACATTCTAGCCACTGTAAAGTGGATAAGAGAGGAAGAAAACATCGCCCGCCGTTCACGCCAGGCAGTCGAAGCAGTCGCAAACGTCTTTTTGGAGCCACTGGCCACTTCTGTGTGCGTGCACAGGATTGCGGCAGCAAAATGAAAAGACACTCTGCAACAACGAAGCAAAGGAGTCTTGCGTCTTACTTCAAGAAAGTTCGAACCGATGAAGCGGACGGAGAAGAACCGCCTCCTTCGAAGGATAAAACTTCGCCCTCCGCAGCACTGGTGGAAAGCCAAGCGCGTCGGAACTTCTGTAGCGACTCAGGAGAATGCACCGGTTTATGTGAATCACCTGAGAACGAACACAAGCAGGACACCCATGCGCCGCCGGAAAATGATGGTGGCCGCAGTGCAACTCCAAGTGACCTTTGTTCTACAGTCAACGCTGGGCAAAGTGACGCCTTTACCACTGGGCAATGCTCAAGGAAGGTGAGTGGCATGGCACCTACACATTCTGGTTCGCCTCCCCTCTGTGCGACGAGTGCGAATATTTTGGACTTGGGACTGTTTGTCTCGAAAAGCAATAATGTAAATGATCCAGAGACGACGGAGAAGCTGCTGCTCAATCCGTGGACCCCTCCGGCTAACTATGATTATCCAGCCACAGGGAAAAGGAATCTGAAGTTCCAACCTCACTGGGTAGATCGTTACCCATGGCTTGTTTATTCAGAGAAGCTTCAAGGAGCATTATGCAAATATTGCGTAGTCTTCGCAAGCGAGTGTGCAGGAAAAGGGGAGCACCAGCGCTTGGGCTGTTTTATAACTAAGGAGTTCACCAATTACAAGAAAGCCATGGACGCCTTTAAGAGCCACGCATCCAGCAGTTATCACGCCATGTCAACAACGCTATCGGAGAACTTTTTAGCAGTCCGGTCCCGCTCACAGCATGACATCTTAACACAACTTGACCACGGTCTTAAAAAGCAGGCGGAAGAAAACCGCAAGAACTTGCTGCCAATAATAGAAACAATCCTTTTCTGTGGCAGGCAAGAAGTACCGCTTCGCGGCACAGACGACTCTGGTCCGATAAATATGTCTGAAGTGCTGCCATTGAAAAATGATGGAAATTTCCGCGCACTGCTTAGGATGAGAGCAAAATGTGGAGATGCCGCCTTGAGAGCTCACATGGAAACATCTCCGGCGAATGCGCTGTACACGAGCCCAAAAATTCAAAATGAGTTGATCACCCTCTGTGGTAAAATCATACAAAGAAAGATAGTTGAAAACGTCAACTCAGGTTCGTGTTTTTCAGTTCTAGCTGACGAGGCCACTGATATATCTCGCACCGCCCACATTTCCCTATGTGTAAGGTACGTTGGACACGACACGTCGGGAGTGCCCATACTTAAAGAAGATTTTGTAGATTTCGTTCCCGTGTACGATCTCACTGGCAAGGCGCTGGCGAGCACAATCCTGAACAGCCTTAGAGGTCATGGCTTTGACCTGAACCTACTTTGCGGGCAAGGATACGACGGCGCGGCATCAATGAGCGGCCACCTTAACGGTGTTCAAGCCTTCATTCGTCAAACAGCGCCCAAAGCGTTGTACGTGCATTGTAGCGCCCACTCGTTGAACCTTGCTCTGCTTCACGCATGCAAACTCCCCAGCATCTGCAACTGTTTGGGAACTGTATCCTCAACTTGTACGTTTGTGAGAGCTTCGCCACAGAGGACGAACCAACTGCGAGACAAAGTAGAAGATTTAACACAAGAAAAAAGAAAATCAGTTCTCTCCTTTTGCCAAACAAGGTGGGTAGAGAGTCACGATGCACTTCAGCGTTTCCTTGAACTGTACGTGCCTATTGTACAATTCCTCGAATATTTGGAAGAAGAGGCCGCGTCATCTGATACTTCATCAAAAGCTTCTCAACTGCTCAATGCCATTACGAAGCCCGAGTTTGTCGTTTCGCTTCAGATCTGTAGCGACCTCTTCTCTTTGACACTGCCACTTTGCAAGTTTCTTCAAAAAATTGACTGTGACTTGGCTCAAGCGTGCGATCACGTAAAGAATGTTATAGACGTTCTTTCCACAAAAAGGGCTAGTGCGGAAACGGAATTTAATAAGATTTTTCTGAAGTCGCTCTCTTTGCTGAAGATCACAAATGTTGAGATGGCCCTACCACGCATCACTGGAAGGCAGATGCAAAGAAGCAACGTACCTTCTGCTACTCCCGAAGAGTACTACCGGAGGAATGTGTATTTGCCTTTGCTGGCTGACTTCGAAAATCAATTAAGAGACCGGTTCGATGCCCATAAGAAGGTCGTGGTTGGCCTTAACATGCTGCTGCCGAAATTCTGCGCATCGGCTAGCCTTTCTGATATTGATGATGCAGTGCAGTTTTACCTTGGCGACATTCCTTCCGCTAATGTCATCGAAGCAGAGTTCACACTGTGGGTGAACAAATGCTGCCAGATCGAAGAAAAGAATCGCCCAGCTTGTGCTTTACAGGCCTTAGAGATGTGCAACCGCGACTTTTTTCCGAACATCCACAGCCTACTTTCTATCCTGGCGACTTTACCCGTGTCGACGTCGACCCCGGAACGGACTTTTTCCACACTGAGAAGGCTGAAGAGCTACCTTCGAAATCATATGAACAACGACAGATTGACCGGACTAGCACTGCTCAGCATCCATCGAGAACTTCAAGTGACCCCAGAACAAGTCCTCACAGAATTTTGCAAGTTGCCGAGAAGGAAAAACTTCCTCGTTTAAACTTCCCTCTATGTTTCAAGAGTCGATTAAAAGCTAAACCCAGCTAGCCCAAGCTTCAACCCTTCTATTCTTTCGCAATTACGAGGAAACTATCCAGCAAGCAGAATGTGCGAACGGTAACAAGAAGATCGGAATGTCGGGCGACTTGTTTGTTTGCTTGCATACATACTGTCACGGACTGCCATTTTTGCGACCCGGCGTAACGGCAAATTAACGGGCGCCGCACTCCCCCGCTGACCGGTGGAACCGTTCGCTCATGAAAAGACTGGTCTTTAGTGCAGGGAAGTACTGAATGGGGTGTTCTTCTTCAAACGTTAGCCGATGTTTGATCCTTTGTACCTACGGCGGCGTCGGCAGGGTCGTCAAAGGCCGCGATGCACCCCGAACCAGCTGTAGACTGCAAGACGCACCGGCTGAAACCAAGGAAACTGACCATTCCCACGGGCAAAACTGCTTGTGGACAAGCCGTATGAGAGAAACCCAACAGGTTGTCACTCTCGCTCAGTTGAGGACCCTCTCCTAATTAAAAAGGGACGCGGTCAATATATTTTTAGGGTGGAGTTTCTAACAATGAAACGTGCATGATTGGACCCATGTAGAGGTCTCTTTTCCCCCAGGACGAGAATGAGGGGACACGGAGGTCGATTTAAGCGCAGGATTTCGCCTTGCTAAGCAGTCTAGTTGCTGACCAACATGGTGTAGAAGGAGATCAAGAAGTATCCCTTAAGTGGTTGTGGCTCCGTATCGGCTGGCCACCTAAACTTAGCCATTCGTCTAGCTGTGACGCGAAATTAACGTCTGTAACGTAGGCATCGGTACTTGAATCTCGAGTAAGTTCAACCTGCCCGAGATCGGCTTCAAGCACTAGCCTACCGGAAACACCAGCGCTGCAACACCGCCGACATCGCAGTTGTGCCAGAACTCTCTCTGACTTCTTGCATCCGATCGTCGTGGACTCGAAGCTGCCGGTCATCACAGGTATCCCTTCACCTGCTTATACCTTCGGACTTTCTCATCTGTAGTTTTATTGTTGGTTAGTTTTGTGTAGTTTGTAATACTTCTCTCTTGTAAGCTGATTTATGATTTATATGTATTTTGTTAGTTGGTATTAAGTGTTGTACTAGATTCCTCGTGCTGCAATATCACTAGAGTTTTGTTTTTCCCCACACACGTCTCTGATCTCTTCACTGTCTCTGCTTACGTACGGAACGACCTAACCTGCTGCCATTCCCGTCGCCGACTTCGCGCTGGCGACGCTAGAGTGGCAGCTTGTAACACATACATACCGTTTTTGTACCGTGGTTACATTGTGTTACTTCATCAGGAGCCGTTGGTCGCGGTGTCCCCGGCTTTGGTGGTGCTATTGTCCAAACTTATTTCTTGCTTTAACCAGAATTTGAGGTTGACATACCAATTTCTTTATTTGGGTACAAATAATTGAAAAGTACCATCGAATTATTACAAGTAAGCGATGTACTTGATTTATTCACAAAAATAAGCCAGTATAAATCTTAAAAAATGGCAGCCGTTCTACACGCAAACCCCCCCCCGAAAAAAATTCCTGGGTACGGCCCTGCCATCTACGTAAGGCCATTTTCTCATGTACGTCATCCCCTCATTCTCTAAAGCGCGCGCCCGCGAGAGCAAGGGCAAGCAGCGTTCACCTTGAAATTTGACCCATTTCCGCGGCGCGTAGCGTTGCAAATTTTGGCAGACGTGATCATGAACGCTCAGTGTATGCATTGCGCTCGTTAGCTCAAAATTGTCAAACCTGGTGAGGGGCCCTTTAAGGTCGAGCTCAATCCGTTGGTGGTGTGCGGCGTGACCACCCTTACTGCGCATGCGCATACCCTCTCCACACACCTCTTCACTCCCCCTCACCATTCCCCCTGTCATCTACCCCTCTCCCCTTTCCCATCTTTACTCACCCTCTCCCACTCCACTTTCCCTCTCCACTTACCCTCTCCCCTCCCCTTTCCATTCTTCCTCTGTAACGCGGGCTAGACATGCCGAAATTCTCTCCTGCACAACGCCGCGATGAGCTCGAGCGCATGCGCGTCCCCTCCCCTTCTCTCTCCTCTCCTACGCTGCCCCCCTCTCGCCCGCCTGTCGACCGCGTTCCCCGCTCGCCCTGTGAGAATTAACGGCCAGGCTAAGTGGAAGATACGACACGCGTAGCGTCCCTCTTCGCGTTCCACGACGCGAGGTCGGTAGCATGCCCAACGAACGCCAACAGAACGCGATCGTGCAAGTGCTCCGGATTCGCATCGCCTCACGGTCCCCTTTAGCGGGAGATGGTGCAATTTTTTTGCAGGCCTCGTGCGAAACCCGCCAACCACCATCGAGGAGTTCATCAGTGAGGCGGCAGCGATTGAGAGGGCGCTCACTATTCCAGGGCGACAGTACGACCGCCGCCTAGAAGCTGTCCAAACCGCAGACACAGACTTGAACAGCATATATAGAACTAGCCTTCGACAGCTCATCCGCACAATTGTTCGCGAGGAACTACAGAAGCTTTGCCCTACAGTAGAACCACAAATTTCCACTCTGTCCGACGTCATCCGAGCAGAGCTACAACATGCTCTTGCATCAACTCAACGGGAGCCACAAGCATCACAGCCGGAACGTCTGACACCCGAAGTGATGACCTATGCCGCTGCACTACGCAGCCAAACACATCCGACCAGCTCGCCATGGGAACCCTACAAGCCCCCGGCCCGCCCTCAACAATACTGGCCGCCGCAACGCCGCAGCAGTACATGCCGGCGTCTCTACCGCAGCCACCTTTTCGCCAGCGCATGCTCCCGCCTACTGTGCCACGGAAAACCGACGTGTGGCGCACACCAGACCACAGACCGCTCTCCTTCCACTGCGGTGAAGCTGGGCACCTTCTCCGAGAATGCCCCTACCACAGTTTATGCCTTCGTGGATTCTCCATTGATGCCCGACGCCCCAACGCAGGCGAAAGACCTCAAGACATAGAGCAGTACCTCCGAGACACGCAAGAAGCGACCCCTGGACGCTCGAGGTCCCCTTCACCGTATAGACAACGCTCCCCTTCGCCACACCCAAGATACGCTAACGCGGAGCAAAGGTCGCCCAGCCATCGTAGGAGAAACTGAGGGCAGCAACGTCCGTAGGTGACGCCGCTTCACAGCAAAACTCAAGAGACCCTCCAACGACGACCCCAAGACAGGATACAAAAACTGAAGCTCAAATCACTGTTCCGCAAGACACGACAGCGCAGCGCGAGACGCCGAGTGTTCACCTTAATCATGCATCGCCGCCGCTTAAGTGCAGCTAGCACCCGACGTAGCCGTGATCGTACGAGGCGACACACCACGCAGTTGATGGCCGAACAACGACGAACCTGGACGCCGAGCGCTGACTTCCACGTGATCATCGACCGACGTCCAGTTACCGCCCTCGTGGCCACCGGAGCTGATTATTCAGTAATGAGCGCACAATTTGTAGCGCAGCTCAAGAAAGTGACAACAACTTGCTACGGCCCGCAAATTTGTACAGCGGGAGGCCATCTCATAACGCCGTTAGGAAGGTGTACAGCGCGGGTGACTATCCGTGGTAATATTTACCCGGCCATCTTCGTGATCCTGCAGCAGTGCTCTCGAGACGTTATCCTCGGTATGGACTTCCTCAGCGAGAACGACGCGGTAATCAACTTGCAATCTCGGTCTGTGACCCTGTCTACGGAGCGATCATCATCAGCGGAGGAAGACCAACCGTATGCCACGCTTGCCATCATTGATGAGCAGGTCACCATCCCACCTCATGCCAGCATCTTCGTCTCCGTGACAGCGGACAAAAGCTCAAGTAGAGAAGCTCTCGTCGAAACAAACACGCCGCTCCTGCTGAGCCGTCAAGTAGCCGCCGCAAGTGGGATGGTTAACCTTTGTCAAGGCCGTACAGAAGTGCTCATAACCAATTTCAGCTCGGAGCGCAGGTACCTTACCAAGGGCATGGCGGTCGCATTCTTGCAAGATGTCGTGGAAGCAAGCTATTCATTCGCATTATCGGAACATCGGCAAACACCGGTGAAGGACGATGACATTAAATTCGACGTCAACCCCGCCTTTCCGCAACAAAGACAAGAGGAGGTACGCGGCCTTCTTCACCAATACGCCGAATGCGTTTCAAAGTCTACGAAAGTCCAGCAAACACCGCTTGCGAAACATCGCATAATCACGGACGAATCGGCACGCCCCATCCACAGGGGCCCGTACCGCGTTTCAGCCCGAGAACGTGATGCAATCAAGGAACAAGTCGAAGAAATGCTTCGTGATGGTATCGTCCAGCCGTCTAGAAGTCCATAGTCATCCGCCGTCGTGCTCATCAAGAAGAGAGACTGCACGCTATGGTTTTGCGTCGATTATCGACTCCCCAATCGCGCCACAAAAAAAGACGTCTACCCGCTCCTGAGAATCGACGATACGCTGGATAGTCTGAGCTGCGCGAAGTATTTTTCTTCGATGGACATGAGGAGTGGCTACTCGCAAATCGAGGTCGACGAAAGAGACCGTGAGAAAACTGCTTTCATCACACCGGATGGGCTCTTCGAAATTAAGGTCATGCCATTCGCACTTTGTTCCGCGCCGGCAACAATCCATCGTGTAATGGACACCGTGATTGCAGGCCTGAAATGGCAAACATGTCTCGTCTACCTGGACGACGTGGTCGTCTTCGCGCCGACCTTCGATGAGCACCTTCAGAGGCTCCAAACTGTGCTCGAAGCGAATAAGTGTTCAGGACTGACCTTGAATCCTAAGAAGTGCCACTTCACGTACGACAAGCTCTTGTTCCTCGGTCACGTAATTAATCATCACGGCGTGCTCCCGGACCCCGAGAAGACTGCCGCCGCTGCAAAGTTCCCGCGGCCCACAGAAAAGAAAGCCGTTCGCAGGTTTCTGGGCCTGTGCGCGTACTACAGGCGTTTTGTGAGGATCTTTTCACACTTAGCCGAGCCTCTCATACGCCTCAATAGACCAGACACGTAATTCACGTGGGGCGAGCCTGAGGAAAATGCGTTCAGGGAACTTCAACGACGTCTGCAGACGCCGCCCATTCTTGGCCACTTCCACGAGAATGCAGACACAGAAATAAATATGGACGCAAGCGGTGTAGGACTAGGCGCCGTTCTCGTTCAGAAAAAAAGTGGCTTCGAACGTGTTATCGCCTACGCCAGCAGGACACTATCTAATGCTGAAAGGAACTATTCGACGACCGAAAAGGAGTGGCTTGGCGTCGTTTGGGCATTAACTTAATTTCGCCCATACGTGTATGGCAAGCCATTCAGAGTTGTGACCGACCATCATGCACTTTGCTGGCTGGCCAACCCGAAAGACCCTTCTGGCCGCCTAGCCCACTGGAGTCTACGCCTGCAGGAGTACGACGTCACCGTCGTTTATAAATCAGGGCGGAAACATTGTGATGCCGAGTGCCTGTCGAGAGCACCCATTGACCCACCTCCGGCGAATACAGACGACGATGATGCTTTCCTTGGGCTTACAAGAGCCAGCACCATTGCACAGGACCAACGCGACGATCCAGACCTACGTCACGTCATCGAATACCTGGACGGCAAGAATGACTCGCCGCCACAGTTATTCAGGCGGGCTCATTCATCGCTATGTCTCCAAAACAACGTTCTCGTTAAAAGTTTTTCGCCGAATAGATCAACGTACCTCCTCGTCGTGCCGACAAGCCTGCGAGAAGAAATCCTAGACGCGGCGCACGATGCACCTACAGCAGGACATCTTGGCTTTATGCGTACTTTGAAAAGAACACAAGAAAAATATTACTGGCCACGTCTGAAGAACGATGTCGCGCACTACGTGAAAACCTGCCGAGACTGTCAGCGTAGGAAAACTCCACCGAAAAGGCCGACCGGATTTCTTCAACCCATTGATCAACCATCCAGACCCTTCCAGCAAGTAGGCATGGACCTGCCTGGCCCCTTTCCGACTTCGAATTCCGGGAACAAGTGGATAGTGGTAGCGACCGATTATCTGACACGGTTTGCCGAAACAAAAGCACTGCAGTAGGGGTGTGCCCTCGAAGTGGCCAGATTTTTTCTTGAGAACATCCTTCTCAGACATGGCGCACCCGAGATCCTAATTACCGATCGGGGCACGGTGTTTACGGCGCAGCTGATGCAGCAGATTCTGCACTTCAGCCACACCAGCCATCGCCGAAACACCGCTTATCACCCCCAAACTAATGGCCTCACGGAACGTTTGAACAGGACGCTCGCCGATTTGCTCTCAATGTATGTAGACGTCGAGCACAAGACCTACGACGAAATTCTGCCACACGTAACATTCGCGTAGAATACGGCACACCAGGAGACAAGGCGGATGACTCCCTTCGAGCTTGTCTACGGCTGACAAGTTACCACCATGCTCGATGCCATGCTGCCTCACGTTGACGACAACGATGTTGACATGGACGTTGCTGGATTTCTTCAACGCGCCGAAGAGGCCCGTAAGCTGGCCCGCATTCACATCAAGCGACAACAACACATCGACGCCCGTCATTACAACCGAAAACATCGCCACCAGCAGTACGCGCCTGGTGACCGTGTAATGGTATGGACACACATCCGCCACCGTGGTATGAGAAGCTGTTTCGGCGCTACTTTGAAACCTACAAGTCACTCGACAACTGAGTTCACTTGTGTACGAGGTTGTCCCTGACGGAATGAAACAACTTCAAGGACGTCGAACGCGTCCGGAAACAGTCCACGTCATACGCCTCAAGAGGTTCTACGACCGTTAACTGCCTGAAGATTTTTTTAAATGCGAAGCATTTCTTAGCGAACTTCTGCGAGTTTGAGCGTATCTATCTATCTATCTATCTATCTATCTAGCCGCCTACGACTTTGTGCTCTCCTGGCCGTTTTGTTAATTGGATGTATACCAAAATTGGTATGGAATAACATGACCGTATTACGAACATAAATGACAGGTCATAACATGAAAATCATGACATGCATGTCATGAACAGCATGATTTACTTTCCACGGCCTTGGGGCTCTTGCGGCCATTCCGTTAATTTCATATATACCAAAACTGGTATGACGTGACAAGAGTTCATGGCGAACATAATGACAGGTCCTAACGTGCAAATCATGACACGCATGTCATGTGCGGCATGATTTACATGACACGATCTCGGGGCGCTCGCGGCCGTTTAAATGAATGGATATATACGAAAACTGGTATGACGAGACATTTCGACATGACAAACATAACTGACACGTGGTAACATGAAAATCATGACACACGTGTCATGCACGTCATGATTTTCATGCCACGCTCATGACGCACTCGCGGCCGTTTCGGTAGGTTGATATACACCAAAATTGGTATCGCGCGATGTGACTGTATGAAGAACATGAACAACAGGTGGTAACATGAAAACCATGACACGCATGTCATGTATGTCGTGATTTACATGCCACGCTCATGGTGCATTTGCGGCCGTTTCGCGGGCTTGATATACACCAAAATTGGTATTGCGCGACGCGACTGTATGACAAACGTAAATTAGAGGTGGTAACATGAAAATCATGACATGCGCGTCATGTACGATATGATTTACATGGCACGCTCATGGTGCGCTCGCGGCCGTTTCACTAGATTGATATGCACCAAAATTGGTATTGCGCGATGTGACTGTATCAAGAACAAAAATAACAGGTGGTAACATGAAAACCATGACATGCATGCCATGATTTACATGCCACGCTCATGGTGCATTCGCGGACGTTTCGAGGGCTTGATATACACCAAAATTGGTATTGCGCGACGCGATTGTATGACAAACGTAGATTAGAGGTGTAACACTAAAATCATGACACGCGTGTCATGCACGACATAATTTACATGCCACGCTCATGAGGCACTCGCGGCCGTTTCTCTAGGTTGATATACACCAAATATGGTATTGCCCGATGTGACTGTATCAAGAACATGAATAACAGGTGGTAACATGAAAACCATGACATGCATGTCATGATTTACATGCCACACTCATGGTGCATTCGCGGACGTTTCGCGGGCCTGATATACACCAAAATTGGTATTGCGCGACGCGATTGTATGACGAACGTAGATTAGAGGTGTAACACTAAAATCATGACACGCGTGTCATGCACGACATAATTTACATGCCACGCTCATGAGGCACTCGCGGCCGTTTCGCTAGGTTGATATACACAAAAATTGGTATTGCGCGATGTCACTGTATAAAGAACAAAAATAACAGGTGGTAACATGAAAACCATGACATGCATGTCATGATTTACATGCCACGCTCATGGTGCATTCGCGGACGTTTCGAGGGCTTGATATACACCAAAATTGGTATTGCGTGACGCGATTGTATGACGAACGTAGATTAGAGGTGTAACACTAAAATCATGACACGCGTGTCATGCACGACATAATTTACATGCCACGCTCATGAGGCACTCGCGGCCGTTTCGCTAGGTTGATATACACTAAAATTGGTATTGCGCGATGTGACTGTATGAAGAACAAAAATAACAGGTGGTAACATGAAAACCCTGACATGCATGTCATGATTTACATGCCACACTCATGGTGCATTCGCGGACGTTTCGAGGGCTTGATATACACCAAAATTGGTATTGCGCGACGCGATTGTATGACGAACGTAGATTAGAGGTGTAACACGAAAATCATGACACGCGATTCATGCACGACATAATTTACATGCCACGCTCATGAGGCACTCGCGGCCGTTTCGCTAGGTTGATATACACAAAAATTGGTATTGCGCGATGTCACTGTATAAAGAACAAAAATAACAGGTGGTAACATGAAAACCATGACATGCATGTCATGATTTACATGCCACGCTCATGGTGCATTCGCGGACGTTTCGCGGGCTTGATATACACCAAAATTGGTATTGCGTGACGCGATTGTATGACGAACGTAGATTAGAGGTGTAACACTAAAATCATGACACGCGTGTCATGCACGACATAATTTACATGCCACGCTCATGAGGCACTCGCGGCCGTTTCGCTAGGTTGATATACACAAAAATTGGTATTGCGCGATGTGACTGTATGAAGAACAAAAATAACTGGTGGTAACATGAAAACCCTGACATGCATGTCATGATTTACATGCCACACTCATGGTGCATTCGCGGACGTTTCGAGGGCTTGATATACACCAAAATTGGTATTGCGTGACGCGATTGTATGACGAACGTAGATTAGAGGTGTAACACTAAAATCATGACACGCGTGTCATGCACGACATAATTTACATGCCACGCTCATGAGGCACTCGCGGCCGTTTCGCTAGGTTGATATACACAAAAATTGGTATTGCGCGATGTCACTGTATAAAGAACAAAAATAACAGGTGGTAACATGAAAACCATGACATGCATGTCATGATTTACATGCCACGCTCATGGTGCATTCGCGGACGTTTCGCGGGCTTGATATACACCAAAATTGGTATTGCGTGACGCGATTGTATGACGAACGTAAATTAGAGGTGTAACACGAAAATCATGACACGCGTGTCATGCACGACATAATTTACATGCCACGCTCATGAGGCACTCGCGGCCGTTTCGCTAGGCTGATATACACCAAAATTGGTATTGCGCGATGTGACTGTATCAAGAACATGAATAACAGGTGGTAACATGAAAACCATGACATGCATGTCATGATTTACATGCTACGCTCATGGTGGATTCGCGGACGTTTCACTAGCTTGATATACGCCAAAATTGGTATTGCGTGACGCGCCTGTATGAGGTACGTAAATGAGAGGTGGTAACATGAAAATCGTGACAGGCAAGTCATGTGCGACATGATTTACATGCCACGCTCATGATGCGCTCGCGGCCGTTTCGTTCGCTTGATATACACCAAAATTGGTATTGCGTGACGCGAATGTATGACGAACATAAATGACAGGTGGAAACATGAAAACCATGACATGCATGTCATGTATGGCATGATTTACATGCCACGCTCATGGTGGACTCGCGGCCATTTCGCTCGTTTGATATACACCAAAATTGGTATTGTGCGATGCGACTGTATGACGAACATAAATGACAGGTCCTAACATGCGAATTATGTTATGCATGTCATGTACAGTATGATTTACATGACACTGTTATGGTGCGCTTCCGGCCGTTTAGACAACTGGATATATACCAAAATTGGTATGGCATGACAGGAGTGCGTGATGAGCATAAATGACTGGTCATGCACTGCATATACCACAATATACGTTTCATTAGCATAGTATATACCACATTGTGCATGCCCGCGTGCATGGAAAACATGCCATATATGGTGAACTAGATGCCATGGCATGAATGATTTCGTTTGGCTCGAAAATAAACAAAGCGATGTATGCAGCTCTTTGCTGGCTGCTTCGCATTACATCGATTCTCACAGTGCGTGGGATCTGCCGGATTTTTTTTTCTCTTGGTAACCATCTTAGTCGCCTTCCATTTTTTTTCTCCAACATCGGGACGATGTTCCTTCACGGGAAGGCAGTGACACGCGTGCTAGTACGGTACGAACCGGCTATCTTCGCCACATGCTGTCGTTTATGTATTAATAGCGAATGCCTCGGTTTTAGGGTAAAGGCCCGTTTGTGCGGTAAACGGTGCACAAGCAAATAAGCACTGCGCAGCCGCCGATGTCAAGCTGAGTGGGCGAGGAGGGCCTGCGAGCGTTCTTCTTGTTTTGTCTCTGACTGAGTCAGCCAGTTGTTGTTGGGCGGCGTTTGCTTTCGGCTGGCTATCCGCGTCCGTGTTAGGCCCAGTTGAGTTTGCCGTTTGTGTGAGCACAAGTTCGCTCAATAAAGAAGTTCCTTCAGTTTCTTTTACGTTGTTACTGCCTGCTTGACTGCGTTCTGTTTCTACTACGTGACAATATATAGCCTTCATAGATTACGAGAAGGCATTCTAATCGGTCAAGATATCAGTAGTAATGCAGGAACTACAGAATCAGGGCGTCAACGAGCCATATATAAACATACTGGAAGAAATCTACAGCGGCTCCACAGCTACGATAGCCTTCCATAAAGAAAGCAACAAAATCTGCTTACAGGAGGTTTACAGGGCCCTAGTTTGGGAAAAGTTAGGGATACGAGTTAATGGAGAATACCTTAGTAACCTCCGATTCGCTGGCGACATTGCATTGATTAGTTAACTCGGGAGAAGAACTGCAACTCATGATTACTGAATTGGACAAGGAAAGCGGAATGGTATGCTGAAAACCAGGGGCGTAGCCAAGGGGGGGTTGGGGGGCTTCAAACCTCCCCCCGAAATTTTTCAGTTGTGCTTGCGTAAGGCACTTGTGTAAGGCACTTGTGTAAGGCACTAAGACACCATCTCCCCAATGCCCTTCACAGCGTGCTTACAGGAGGTTTTCAGGGCCCTAGACTGGGAAGGATTAGAGATACGAGTTAATGGAGAATACCTCAGTAACCTGCGATTCGCTGATAATAATACATTGATGAGTAACTCAGGAGAAGAATTGCAATTCATGATCAGTGAATTGGACAAGGAACGCAGAACGGTAGGTCTGAAAATTAATATGCCGAAAACTCGAAACTAAGGGAATGTGCAACAGTCTTGGAAGAGAACTACGCTTTGCGATAGGTAGCGAGGCACTGGAATTTGCAAAGGAATTAGGGGTGTGCGAATATTCGAAAGTATCGTATATTCGTCGAACATTACGTTCGAAGTATTCGTATTCGATTCGAAAATCTTGTATTCGAAAAGTTTCGAATATTCGATAACCTCGAATATTCGAATATGCGATTCGATTATCATGCATAAAATAACTCGTCTTGCGCATTTCTGCTGCGTTCGTATAGCTAAAAACGTTGCCGAGAGGAGCGATACAGATCCTAAGTACACGGAGGCACGATATCTGCCTGCGACGAGCGCCCCAATACGTATAATTTATTGCTGGTGCATCTCTGACGTGCAGCGCTGTTGGCGATCATGTAATCGTACATTTTCAATATTATGCCGCCGTAACGTGCCGCACTACCACTCGTTCACTATGCGGGACCACTTCTGAAGAAAGACAGTGACCCATGTGACTGGTGGCGGACTGTAGGCACCTTCAGATACCACAGTCTGGCAAAGCTTTGCCCCATGTAACTCCCTATACCAGCCACTTCTGCTCCAAGAGAGCGTGCCTTTTCAGTGGCAGTGGGGGGGGGGAGGGGGTGTCTCTGTTAGAAGGGAGCGCCTCCTGCCTGATCATGTGGAGCAACTCATTTTTCTTCATGACAACATCTAGTCAGAACTTTCATTGTGCCGAGATATTTGCTTGTGTTGTGATGTGCATTGTGCTAGCCTGGACATTGTGTTCTGGAGACAGCAGTGTATGTTGTGTTGCCAGTCAGGCTGGTAATGTTTCTTTTTTCCAAATAGCTACATGTTAAATAAAATATTGTTACTGTGGAGGCATTTTTCCTTTGATATTCGATATTCGTTTCGATATTCGAAGGTGGATATTCGTATTCGATTCGTATTCGAAAAATTTGATATTCGCACACCCCCAAAATGAATACGTCTACTTGGAGCCGAACCATGAGACTGAAGGAAGTAGGAAAATAAGAATGAGATTGAGCACATTCGGCAAGCACTCTCATATCATGAATAGTAGTTTACCACTATCACTCAAGAGCAAGGAATATAACAGCTGTGTCTTACCGGTACTCACCTACGGAGAAGAAACCTGGGGGCTTACAAAGAGAGTTCAACTGCAACTGAGGACGACGCAGCGAGCAATGGAAAGGAAAATTATAGGTGTAACCTTAAGGGACAAGAACAGAGCACAGTGGGTCAGGGACCAAACCAAACGGGTGTCAAGGGCATCTTAGTCGAAATGTAGAAGAAGAAATGGAGATGGGCAGGGCATGTAGCGCGTAGGCAAGATAACCACTGGTCATTAGGGGTAACTGACTGGATTCCAAGAGAAGACAAACGCGCGAGGGAGAGACAGAACGTTAGGCGGACAGATGAGATTAAGAAGTTTGCGGGTATAACCTGGCAGCAGAGAGCACGGGACCGGATTGAATGGCAGAACATGAGACAGGCCTTTGCCCTGCAGTGGGCATAGCCAGGCTGATGACGACGACGTGGCTAGCAGACGACGCAGGGAGCAATCCCCACTACGCGCGCTTCAGCCAGTAGCCGCCGGGCGGCGACTCCACTCGACCTCACGGCCAGAATGTTAACAATCTGGGTCACAGTTGGTCCTTTCGCAGTTACCCCAAAAAGGGATGAATGGCTGTGGCAAACCGTTTACTGCGCTAAAGGAGCAACCTCGATACCCCTCTTCCTCCTTTACTTCTTGGAGTGCACACGAACACGTCGATTTACGTTGGAACAGTAATGTAATCGTATGATGCCACTTCGGCGCAGCTTCTGCAGTAGCAAAAAGCCCACTTCAGAGCAGCAAGTGAACCTTTTTGAGAAGACAAGGGCACAGGCTCAAGCTTGTTGCAAATCCAAGGCAGTACACTTACAGCGCGAGAGCACAACGACAGGTAAGAAACCAATACATTGCTCTGATGTGTCGCCTTCTTTCATGTCGTTGTGCCCTCGCGCTGTAAGTCGACCACTTAGGAACAGTTCGCAGTCACACAATTTCGAACAAAGCTATTCAAGTTTCTATACCGAAGCAATGGCGTCATAATGAATGAAATACACATATGTGCACATGCATGTATCTGTATTTACAATATCCCAGAAAATGAGATAAGCTTGAGACTTTTCATTTCCTGCAAACAGCCCTAAGTTTTTTTATGTCAATGCCCTCAGGCCGCTGAACATTTCTTCCCAATACAGCACAGATTTGTTCTTTATTGGTGCTTTCCCTGGTGTTTCAATTACAGTACCACACGTGGAAAGTGTGTCAGTTTGTCATGCATTCTTTTTACTATCGAACAGAACTGTTCTGATGACGTTTGCATTGTAAGTACAAAGAGCCAGGCTTTCGAGTTGTGTGGTGAAGTATCTGCTGCCGCGCTTTGTGAATAGAATTACTATGAGGCTCCCGTTTTCTGGGCAGTAAATAGGAGACAATGTTTAATAATTAAGTTGTAGTTTCGTCCAAATTCCACAATGTGCTTGACACAATTTGCGTAAATAGAAGCCTTCGTAGTTTTAACAAGTTCTTTTGCATGAACTTCTCACACATTAGACAAGGAGGACTAGTATCAGCCAACTGTGACACCGAGCATTCTCAACAAAATCCCGCAGGTCCATGCAGCGAGTCGAACTGTGAATAAATCGTGACCGTAGCATAGTATGAGGCTTAAACATCTTTAGTGAACTTTTCCGTGAGTAAGAGAACGAATAGTAATACTTTTTTAACAAAAATACGAAAAATTCTTGAAAACGGGGTGTCGCTGCAGCCAATGTTTTGGCAAGCAGCCGGAGCCTTGACGAAAACAAAACCGCTTGTCTAGTACACTCTAGTCCGGAAGTCATCACAGTGTTTCCGCGTAAGGTTACTTTACTTCCGCGTGCTTACAAGCGCCATCTCTGATGCTCGACAGCAACAGCGGACGGCCTCGAAGATGCCCCACGGTTACAGTACACTCTACCACGGTTGCTATGCGCCGGATGCTATGTGGAGAGAGTGATGCTCCCGAGTTCAGAGGTGGAAAGGACTTCAAGTATCCAAGAGGCGTGGGATCCGGGGCATTGGACGGCATACTCGCATCGCGGTACGCCGCATATAGGGCGTCGCCCAGTCATTTAGCGTTAGAGCATTGAATAAACCAGTTTTATAATTCAACTCTACAGCACATCTCAACAGAACGCCTCGCAGGCACATATACCGTCATTCCCATTGTAACACCGCACCCCCTAGGAAATTCCCTTAGACGCATGCGCCAGCTTTCCCTCTAGGTATAATTATGAGAAACTATGTTGCTTCGCAAGAAAACAATTCCCACAATTCGTGCATCTGTGGGAATGTTTTCGCAGAGCCGCTTGGGCGTAGTAAACAGAGGAATAATGAACTTACAGACATTGATCACATGCGGGAAAATCTCTTCGAAAAGAGCCCGCATGTGATCATACTGTTGGCGAGTCACCGCCGCAGGGTTGGCCAGCATGCCGTCGACGGCGCCCCTGCAGACGATGGTCCTGTCCCGGAGGGTGGTTGCTGAGATCGTTGTACCATCTGGGAAGACGACATCTACGATAAAAGAATCAAGACAACACTCATCACACAGCGGATCAGCGTAAAAGCCAAGTATTAGACATTTTCACATAGATTAGAGATCCTTACTCTCGTCCATCTTGTACAAGCTATCCTTGGCAATCTGAAAGGAGAAGGTGTCAACGTCACAGAACACCTAACAAAATCGAGAGAAGAGAAACTGTACTTTTGAGAATGAAAAAAAAATAAGGGTAGCAGCGGCGTTGCGAACCAGTGTGTACGACCGAAAGATGGCGCTGCTAAATATATCGTCACCATCATCATTATGCGGCTGCATTACCAAATTCTCGTGCGAGATTTGTTCTTGTGGCCCTGCAGAGAGCAATTGCAGCGCCGCCATTCGATAGAGCCTGCACTTTTCTTTAGAGCACTGTGAAAGCGAAACGCTCACCTGTCAGCGCGCCAAGAAATAGTACCCGTTTTCATTTTCCAGTTTTCTGTTACCTATAGTCGGGTACAACTTTAAAACGCAACGGCATCTTCCCCTGAAAGGCGGATGCACACGAGCCTCCACCAATAGGCGCGCACTTCAGGTGATGTCATGAGCCGCACGGCTGGTGACCCCGGGGCCGGAGAACATGCCTAACATGGCCGCCCTCGCTTCGAACTGGGCCGACTCTCGTCAGCTGTGTGCATCTAACTTCGTCAGAGCGAATTCGAATTGTTTGTGGTGGTCTGTCATGCACCATAACACCACACGGCCTGTTCCGAGTTCAAAGCCATGCCCTTTGAGCTTTGCTCGGCACCTGCGACGGAAAACGCGTTATAGACACAGTACTGACTTCCTTGAAGTGGCAGACGTCTCGTGTACTCGAACGACGTCGCTGTGTTTGCCTCAAACTTCGACGAACACCTCCTGCACCTTGAAGCTGCACTTAAAGCAATCAATATTTTCGGGCTTAACCTGAAGCTAGAAAAATGCCAGTTCATGTACGAGGAGCTCTTGTTATTGGGCCACGTAATTAGCAACTCTGAGTCCTCCCCGACCCACGGAAAACAGCCGTCATCGCTGCTTTCCCGCTGGCCACCGACAAGAAGGCCGTACACTGATTTCCCGGCTCGTGCGCCTATTACATACGCTTCGCCAAGAAATGAATCGCCGAGCCGCTAGCTCACTTCATGAACATCGACTTGGAATTGAAGTGGAGAACGGCGCAATTGGAAGCATTAAAAGAATCGAAACGACGCCTGCAGGCGCCTCCGATACCTGCGCATTTCGACGAATACGCCAATACGGAAACCCACACCGACACAAGCAGCATAGGGCTCGGAGCCGTCTTTGTGCAGGGAAATGACAGAGTAGTAAGGGTCGTCAGTTATGCTAGCCGGTCGCTATCCAAGGCGGAAGCCAACTATTCCACAACCGAAGGCTCTACCGCTTGTCCGCCTGCGTATCCAAAACCAGCAGAGGGTCGACAGCTGTCACTAATATCTTCGATCACGCAACATGGAATATTAACCCGGAGATCTTGTTTGGGTTTGGACACCAATACGCCGACGCGGGCTCAGCGAAAAACATCGGCGATACTTCGGGTCATACAAGTTGCTCCAACGTCTAGGAGCTCTGGACTCGTCTAGGCGCTCTGACTCACACCTGTACTCACTCACGTTCACACTCATGCCTATTCACACTCGCCTGTAGTCACTCATGTTCGTAATCTGGCCTACTCACCACACTCACGGGTACTCAGCCATACTCACACTCAGCCTTTCAAATGAGTGTGAGTGAGTGCACTCACTCGTGAGTTAGTATGCCGAGCTATGCGCAACTTCAAACACTGGACCAGGACTAGGTTTTCGTCAAATAGGAAGCTTCTTTAAGAAACCCGCATGAATTTCCCTGCTGCTCAGTGCGACCAACGGGCGGAAGGCAATTATTCCTTTCATAAGCCTTTTTTCCGCCTTCTGGAGTTGTGCACAACAGATTTCTCATAAGAAGTTATATATTCTGAATGCGCTCACTCTTCGTTTGTCGTACGCTAGAAATTTGATATATTTTCAAAATTTCATTGCTATTTATCGAGCCCTGGGTCCTGATCAAGCTGGCGCAACACTTTTTGCCACGCTGTCCCTCCGGTTGTGTTTGTTCTCGTAAATAAAAATTCCTCAATTCAAAACTGAATTGAGTTGATCGCCAGCAGAGCCAGTGATGGCATGAACTTTGGAACCCTCCGCCGCAATGCGTTCTATGCAGTCACGATTTGCAGCTGTCTATACACCGTTGCCTTCACATAGCCTCAGCGAATGTCTTTTTTTTCCGAGCTGACCGTGCCAATGCTAACACAACATAAAAAAATGATACGATATGAGCTTTTCGAAAGCAAAAAAAAAAAGAAAGCCCTAGAGTGTCTCTTGGGCTTCTAAAACTTTCAGAACTTCAAGCTGCCCTGAAAATAAGCGATATAGTCAACGTGCGATTTTTCAGACTCCCTAGGGACCGTGAAATCATCCAAAAAATGAATTCATGCTTTTTTATTCCGCTCAAGCGGTCAAATCGCCACAACCACGTCCGAAATAGCTTTATTGGCTCCCAGTACGCTTATCAGGCATTTTGGTGCGCGCCCAGGCTCTCGCAAACACATACGGTACCTGCCGCGTACCCCGCATAACCCCGCATAACAACAGCCACTTACTTGCAAATTTGCGTCTCGTGATGAGCGCCGCCGATACCAGCAAAGCGCGGAATAGATTACGATGCTCTTGCATGGAGCGTTTGGAAACGATGACGCGGAACGCAAGGACTGTGGCGAAAGAGCAGACGACTCGTTATGAGGCTGGTGACGGTGCCGCGAAAGTGTCCGAATTTTCTAGCATGTCCGGAAAGTTGGCTGTATTTTCCACTGTCACGTGAAGGAAGTGTGAGCCTTCAACAATAAAACTGCTAAAATGATTGAAATAAATGAAAACCATAAAAGCGATTTTTCCACGTTGTCAAACCACTTTTATATGTGTGCGTGCCGCTAGTAGGACAGACTGAATACAGTGACGAGGGATGCATGCTATATTCCTGGTTTATGATCAAAGATATGCATTAGTGAAGAGTAAAACACAGCAGTAACAGAATTATTATATATATATATATATATATATCAGAGGAAGATGTAGGGGAGCAGTTCCCGTTCACACGAAGTAACCTTGTCGAAGCGTTGGTTCTGGCAACATTCAAACTATTCTTATTAGAAAAGCAAATATTCTAAAACTGAGGTTGAAAATAGCACCACCGGAAAATTAGAATAAAGGTTATGCTAGCCTTCAGACCTGCCAAATAAACTTAAATACTTACTAGTATCCATAAGAAACTTACCTGCTGCAGGGGCACCAGGACGCAGTTGCCAACTGCCTGCTTGGCGTGGGCCATTGTCGCTGCTGCCGCGGTGATGCCAGCATGGTCGCCGTGCTCCGCCTGGTTGGCGAGCATCCTCACTACATCGCACTTTTCAAAGACTCTCTGGCACCGCCGCTGCCGAACTGCAGCTGGCCAGCACTGGGCGGGACTGAAATGAGAAATATATGTCCTTGTGTTACATGACAACCGTTACTGCCCTGAACATTTGTGTTCTCGAAGCATTACGCCTTCTGAAACATTAGACATTTAGTGTAAGGGTTCATAGTTTTAAGCGGTCGCAATGAAATGTTGCATGTTTTAACTGCCTGCACATCTTTTACAACTGAAAACTAGATCGCAGAAATTGGCAACTTCACGCCGATCAGATTATACTGAGATTGTAAGATATATTCAGTTATAATGCAGTGTACGCGTGTTAAGTGACAAAGCCTTTCATAATCTAAGGAGGATGAGTGGTGCCACACAGGTTCCCATGGATGTCAAAGCGTGCTTAAGGGGATAAGGGTTTTTTTTACATCTCATGAGCTCCTTTACCAAATTTAAGGGGGGATGAGAATGAGGGTCTCGAAAAAATGTTTTTTTATTTATTATCTTATCTTAATGAAAAATGAAAACTGCCATGCATGTGTATAATTGAATGGAGATTTCAAATCTGCAAACATATTTCAAATATTTCATTTAGAAAGGAAGTTATGACAAATTTCCTCATTGTAATTAGACAATTCCTTACAGGTCGTTATGGTAACTTAGAATACAAAAAGTTACTTTTCAGGACCACGTGGTTCTTCTAAAAGGCCCACCTCACAGGCTAAAGCGAATTAGATGTCAAAACAGCTGTTTCTTTGATCAGAAATAATTTTCAAACTTGGAAGGTAAAAGTTAGCTTCCAGTAATTAGCTGGTACTTATCAAATAATTACAATTGCATCAATGTTCAGAAAAAAACAAAAGCTTTAGCCTGTACTTCAGGTGCTGCTGAAAAAAATGATACCAAGTTTGTTCAAATATGTTCAAGAAACCTCCTCAAAACTTCCGTAAGGCAGATTCACTTCACAAAAATAACAATGCTGAGAAAATCGCGTTTTATGATTTAAAAACATTTTAAATTTAATCTTTTGAGCATGTAAGAAAAAGAAAGGCCATTTTGCCATAACATAGTATTTTTCTACAGCATAATTTGCACTACAGATACTTGAAATAGTGATTTCGAAAAGTTTACAATTTTTACGATTTTTTGACCCTCGTCCCCCCTTAATGAAATTGCACAGTCTTGTTCAGTTCTTTTGCCAATTCCAAATGTGCAATTAGTTTTTAAGTATGCCAATTAGTTCCACTGTTCAGTGATAATTAGTATTGCTTCCGGGAGCACTGCATCAAAAACTTCTCGTCAAAATCTTCCTTTAGGCACATGGCTGGATACTAGGAAACATAAGCTTCATAGGGGTAGGAATACTTTTTGATATGACAACTATTAGCAACTTTACAGCTCATCGAAGCTTTCTGTTCAAAATGTTGCAAATTATTTGTTTAATAAATGGACAATAAAAAAAACTGACACTAAAATGCAGAAATCTGATCCTACTCCTGTGGAAACCATTCATGTGGCTCTGCACTGCAACAAGAATGACAATCCTAGGCCCTCTGGTTACCGAGAAATCGCTCCCGGATGGTTGCAAAGCGTCAAAAATTCATGATTTGAGAAAATGCTGAAAAACAAACAAGACTCGTATTTATTTAGATGTAACAAAAAATAGTGTCACGTTCACCTAGCTAAGTGATCAATGGCCACCAGGGATGTAGTTTGTCTGTCGGCAGCTACCAGAGTGGCGCTTTTTGAAAGTCCGTTGCAGATTTTCTGCAGATGCCCGCTTGCGCGATGATGCTGCTGCACGCCGGTCACCTTTCTCGGCCATTCTCTGGTGGTTTAGAAGCCCCGAACTCAAATGAAGCTCCTGTAGTATGGCAGATGAAGTTCTCGCATTTCCTGAATTAAATTTCATCACTGCCTCAGCCACAGCAGCTTCGACAGTGAAAAGTGAGGCACGCAACCATGTGAAGGCAAATTATAACGATGGTTCGGAATGGGCTTGTTTTTTGCTTGAGCAGCATTCTGGTGACACCAAGAGTCGGGACCTGACGGGCACAGACTGTGGTCAGAAACCCTGTCATTCGACGTGATGTGGCGGTATGTTGCCATCACGGCCTTCTGCATGTCCTCGACATCCCCGCTGTTGGTCTTTAATGCCCATCCATAATATGCACTGAGCTTGGTTATCAAGTTTCCCGTCAATTTGCCTTTTCCACCAAGAGCTTCTGAAGCAGAGCCCTTGTGTTTTGCAACAAGTGTACGCAGAGCCGTCCCCATCCTTTTTTGCACATGATTTATGCAATCTTCTTTTTCAATTGGCACAAAGTCATACACTTGTGCTTGCTTGAGAGCAAGAAATGCTCGACTATCACCATCCGAGAGGATTGTGGTGTACCTCAGTTTGTGCAGCTGAAGTGACCTCTGAAAAGTATCAGCGCTGCTTCAACTTCCATCTCACCGGCTTTTTTGTCTGTATTTGTCTGGCAGGCATGGTTTGCCTTCCAGTTTTCATATTCTGGGTTGCCAGGCTTCGGGCCACGGGCACAACCTGCACAAAAGTTGCTCAAGACAACATAGTCGAGTAAGAGTCCAGAAAAAAGTTCGATAACGGTGCAGACTCCAATGTGGGACGAATGGCCGCGCGTCATCCACGAGCCATCGTAGGATCAGTTATGTTGCCAGAATTATCAAGATTCAGGTCACTGTATAATGACTTCACTGATACCGCGCACTCGCCCATCAGCTTTTGGGCAGCTGTCGAGGCTGCCGGCACCAGCTTCTGCTTCAGATAGCTCTGCCACGTTTTGGAATGAAGGTCGCGGTGCGATATATTCATTGCAGCGAAAATATCGTTCATCGCAGTTTGCAGATTCCCAGTGCTGACCATTGCAGGAGCGGCGAGAAGGTTCACAACGAAGGGAGTCACAGTCCTGCCATTTTTCAGGCGCGGGGAGCTCCACTCGGAAAAAATCATCGCCGAACTTCTCAAAAATGCCGAGAAACTTGACGGCAAGGCCATATTCTTGCGCCCCTGTGTCAAAAGTCATGGAGTCGCCACACAGAGTGCACTTTATGCGCGAGAGAAGAACGCTTAGCGTTTCTCCACCGACAATAAAAAAGCGAGACTCCATCTCCGCCGGCCCGTCCGCACCGTCGTCGACGCTCGCAGACATGTCCAATTTCCTCTTCGCTGCCGATGTTCGTGAGGGTTGTTGGAGTTTCTCCCCCGCTTGTTTCTTCCGTTGGAGCAATTCCGCTGGCTGAACCATCCTTGTGTCGTGCTGAACGGTGCTCCGATGATCACAATCGGCAGGCGACGTCGTTAGGCCTAGCTCGCTCTCGCGAGGCCCGCTGCCGTCCACCTCAGAGCCGTCGCGGCCTTCGCTTGAGGCTGCCGGCGAGTGGTCGTCGTTTGGCTCTTCAGCAGGATCGGGGCGCTTTTCGAAGTTGTAACGCGCTCGCTTTCTTTTCTTGCCAACCTATATCGCGTGGCGAACTTTCGATAATCAGACATAGCTGCACCAGTGCCTCCTCTATAACTTTCAGTGCCTGGTGGATGGGGAGGAGAACAAAAGGCGCGACCGTCGGCGCGAGTACAACCGGTCACCGCCAGGCGCTGCCCGCGCATCACTTGCGCAGGTGCGGCTGCTAGTTTCGTTTCCCGATTTTCTCGACTTCAGGATATCTGAGATGCTGACAATGATCGGTAGAAGCAAGGCCTACTCGACCGCTAAGCTCTTGAGCTCTTGAGACCGATTGAGTTCGAAACAGCAACACCTCTCGGGTGACTGGAACGCACGCACACCGGTAGTCGCAGTGATCTCGTTAATGACGTCGATTCTTTTTCAGGGGGCATAAGAATGTCATCGTTAAACTGTGCGTTCCGTGAAGATCTTTCATTGCAGTGGTAGCAAAAGCACGCGTAGCACAAGTAGTCCGTCTCACTGGCAGTCACTGACCTTTGGGCGTTAAACGTTCTTCAAAGCGTATATGCCTAGGTCGGTAACTCTACGAAATTTTGGCTTCTTTGCAATAATTAAAGGAGTACTGACACGATTTTGAGACATCGAAAAAGGGACATTTTTTGTTTCGTTGGGCTGCGTCCTGCATGCAGCCTAAATCGCAGAAATCACTGCCAGGGTCACAGGACGACAATTCACTCATCGTTGTTTATGTGCACACGAGCAGATGGACGAATTTCGTGTCAGTACTCCTTTAAGCTTCTTGTGCTTCGAAAGGTAGTCTCCACAATACACTCATTTCCAGCTATACTTTCTCGCCATGAGACGCACAGGAGGAGTAGAGTAAGAGCAAAGCACAAGAACTATCCGCACCGAATGAAGTGTGAACAGACGCTCTGAACGCGCGGCT